>NW_020940358.1:25160711-25167373 GCF_900497805.2 Vombatus ursinus
GAGAGAGAGAGAGAGAGAGAGAGAGAGAGAGAGAGAGAGAGAGAGTGTGTGTGTGTGTGTGTGTGTGTGTGTGTGTCCTCATGGGTTTCATGGGTTCTCCAGGATCTTCTGCATGCAGGACCCGGGTGTTCAGAGAGAGCTGCTGAGCTGAATACCAGGCTCCAGCTTGGAGGCAGCTTGGAGGCAGCTTGGGTCCATTCTAGCTGCAGGATGCTAACCCAGTCTTCCGTTCTATGTTCTGTGCTGCCCTTCAGCTTTGACATTCTAAGATTCTTTGGCTTCCTTCTTGTTCATTAGTAGGGTGCACGGGAAGTCTTCAGCTTCTGTAACCTTATTTTTGTTGTCCCCAGGATGGCCTGGCCACTCCCTCACTTCTCCCCCTTTTCCCTTCCTCCCCCCATCAAACCACAGTATCTGCCTCTCCATTTTGCCTCTCTGGGTTGAGAGGTTTTTTGTAGTTTTTTGTTTTTTTTAAACATCCTGCCTGCTGCCATTGTATAATGTTGGTTGGGTCACACCTCCTATTTCTTAGTGGTGAGCAGGTAATAGGTTTATGGCAAGAGTGTGAAGCAGCTCATCTCAGTTATGCAAGAAGGATATGAGGGAGATTCTGAGTTTGATGAGTAAGGGTTTTTAATCAATCAATCAAAAATATATTGAAAGCCTCCTGTACAAGGCACTGACTGGAGGAAGGAGTTTTGCAGGGTGTATATAGAATCATAGAAGGTTAGTGCTATAAGGAAAATTGACCATAGAACACAGAATTTTATATTTGGTTAGGACCTTAACACACCATAAGGGCATGGTGGGCAGGGAAGGGAATAAACATTATTAAGCCCCTCCTATGTGCCTAGAACTGTTCTGAGTGCTTTTACAAATATTATTTCATTTGATCCTCACAACAACTCTGTAAGGTAGGTGTTATTATAATCCCCATTTTACAGATGAGGTAAGGCAAAGTTAAGTGATTTTCAGGGTCATACAGTAATAAATGTCAGAAAATGCATTTTAACTCAGTACTTCCTGACTCTAGGCCCAGAGCTTTGTCTACTGCACCACTACCTGCCTCTAAAAAAGAATAAAATAGAATATTAGAGCTATAAGGAAGCCTTAGAATGCAGACATAAGAGATCCTCTGCTATCATCCGGATACCCCTGGGGATCCCTGAGACCATTTAAGGGGGGGTCTGTGAGGTCAAAACTCTTTTCATAATAATACTAGGATTTTTATTTTTTTATTTTAATTTTTTTTTTGGTGAGGCAATTGGGGTTAAGTGTTTTGCCGAGGGTCACACAGCTAATAAATGTCAAGTGTTTGGTCTGAGGCTGGATTTGAACTCAGGTCCTCCTGACTCCAGGGCTGGTGCTGTATTCACTGCAGCATCTAGCTGCCCCTGATATTTTAATTTCTAATGTGGTAAATGTATTTATTGCTTCATTCTCGTGGTTCCTCTCATTGATTCTAATTGTTCTTTACATCATGACTAATGGGAAAATATGCTTAACATGAATGTATATGTAGAGCCTATATCAGATTGTACAACGTCTTGGAAGGGGGGAAGAAAATTTAAAACTCAAAATCTTATGGAAGTGAATGTTGAAAACTAAAAATGAATTAATTATCCAGAAAAAAAAAAGAATGTTAAGGGGTCTTGAGAACAAAAAGTTTGAGAACTGCTTGACTAGGTGATCTCACTATCTGATTCTTCCATCTCTAAATTCTCTGGTACTATGAGTGCCAAATTGGGAGTTTAACTTGGAGATGAGAAACTGACATTTGCTTAGGCGCTAAACCTATGATCTTATTTCTCCTTGGCACATGATAATGACTGATCTTAGGGTTTTTGCCTGTTGTATCCAGAAGAAGGAAATAGATAAGAGAGCCATTAAATCATTTGCGTATGATCTGCTTATGAATGCCACATCATGGATCTATTCCTAGACAGTTTGCTTTTTGGGAGAATTCAAAAATGGCCATGTCTCATTCCTCCCAGAAATGGATGGTTCCTGGGCTTTTTTTGGGTGGAAGGGAAGAACGAATTAGGTATGTCTTATCTTTCTTCATCAACATATTCTCACTGATTTAGACAGTCAGGACATACAGACCTGGGGGTTAGGGAAAGCAATGAGAAATATTGGTCAGAAAGAGCTGTGTAGTGCAAAGAGGCCTGGGCTTGGTGTTAAGAGAAACCTCGGTTCAAATCCTGACCATTGAGAAGTAATAACCTCTCTGAGAGTTTCTTCTGGGGTTAATACTACTTTAATTACTTGCCCCATGGGTTGTTATGAGTATCAGGTGCAAATGTTTATAATTTTAAATATTCCTTATACACTGTAGTAATGATGATGGTAGCAGGTTCTCTCAACCAAATTGAGAGAACAGAGCAGTAGATATACTGTTGTCCCCTTGGGGAACAGAGATAAATGGGGAGATCTATAGGACGGAACTGCTGTCCTCATTGGGATGGCTACTTTTAAGGTGGGATACACTTCCCAAGCTGGCTGGACAATGGAGTAGAGCCTTGAGGTTTGAGCCTTGTCTGTTCTGCAACCCTCAGGAAAAAGTTAGTAGGGAATAGGGCTGGGTCTCACTGAAATTCTAAGTGCTTGCCTCATTGTCTTTCTTTCCTTTTTTATCTCTTTTCTTCCTTCTCTAACCTCTCTTCTTTTCTTTTTTATTCCTCCCCTTTATGTTTTTTCTCCCCTGTCCCTCCCCCTTTTTTCCTTTCCTCTTCTTCCTCTGGTCAGTGTCTTGGAGAGGAAAAATTAATTAGGAAGACCTGCTTAGTTTATTTTGTTTTGCTTATAAAATAAGGTCTTGGCTTTATGTTTATTGGGGATGCCTAGCCTGATCTTACTTTCTTGTAAACCTAGGCCTCTTGGTCAGGGAATGTGTCTTTGGAGAATTATGTCTAAGACCAAGTTCAGGTCTGGGCACTTTCTTTGTAAATATTATTGGAGGACAGATAAGCCATCTTGCTCACAGGCCCAGATGAATTGGTGTAACATCCTCTGCAGTGAGGGTACATCCTCTCTTCTTAGAAACTCTAATATTTAGCTGCTCTCTGAAACCACAGAAACTAGTGAGGCTGTTTTTAACAGCTTTAGATCTGGGTATCAAGAGATCTAATTTCTGATCCCACCTCTGCCAATGAAGGCCTCTCTATCTTTGGACAAGTCACTCTTCCTTTCTCGAGCCTCAGTTTTCTCCTCTGTAAAATGGCTTGAGACCAGATAATCTCTGTGGTTCTTCCCAGCTCTAAGATTCTATATTCTGTGATTCCATTGGGAATACATTTTAGTGTTTAATGAATGCCACTATTAGTTCTTTAATATAGCTGACTTACAGCCTTCCTGCTGCTGTTGGAGCCCAGTTCTCCATTCGTTCTGCCCTAGTTGGAGCTGGAGAGCAGTTGGCCACTTCCTTCTGTTTATTTTCTAAAATTAGGGACGCTACTTCCATTCAGAAATCTTTTGTCTGGCTCCATCAGGAGCCTAGCCAGGATGTGGGTGGTGGGATTTTGGTAGTTGTATGTATTTGCTTTTCAAATAGCATTCTGAAGCAGGAAATGGGTGGACTTGAGGGGACTTGACTGTCTGGGGGCATTTTGGTTCTATTTCCAGCTTAGACTTATTGTGTGTCTTTGAACAAATCACCTAACCTTTCTAAAACTGATGCCTATCAGCTTCTCAGGCCTGTTGGAGATGAAAGAGAATCAGTGGATTTGATTTCTTGCAAGGGTGAGGATGGGACAGGGTCAAGTTGTTGCCTTTGGTATTGGGGGAAGGAGAGGCTTTGGTCTGGTCTGAAGAGACCCACAGCAGGAACAGATCTCCTCTCAAAAGGATTCTGGATAGTTTGCCCAAGAAGCTTCTGTTTGGGTCAGCTTCAGTGGAGTTAAAAGGGCAGTGGACTTGGAAGTCAGAAAACCTGGGATCAGGTCCTTGTCTTCTTTCTCCTGTGTTTCTTTGGGCAGGTCACCTTACTTCTCTGAACCTCAGTTTCCTTATCTGTAAAATGGCTGTTATATATACTACCCACCTCACAGAAGTCTTGTGAGGAAAGCACTTTATAACTGAAAAGCTCTATAGAAATCTATCTTCTTCTGCAAAGGCTGATGTCGTAGAAAGGGGTAGTGGGTTCAGAAAGTCTAGCCTTGGATTTTAATTCTGACTTTGTTACTTCCTTATCCACCAAGCAAGTCACTTAACAACGTTAGGCTTCAGTTTCCTCATCTGTAAAAGAGAGGAGTTGGATGCAATGATTTCTAAGGCACCTTCCAGGTCTAAATCTGTGATTACCTCCTTTCCCCATCCTCAGGCAAGTGTTTTAACCTGGGTTTGGAAATTCTTGCTCTCTTTCTCCACCTACTGGCCACTTGGTACATGATCTGTGTGTAGTAGTTAAGGTGGTCTGACTGCCCCAGCTTCATGTGGATCATCCCTTTAAGGTGAGGATGAGTAGAAACTGTGAGCAAAGAAATTCATTAGACTCTAGGACAGATGCATCCTTCCAGAGGATCATAGATGTAGAGCTTGAAGGGGCTTTTGATGTATATATATATATAGTACAAAACTCTTGCGTTACGGACAAAGGCACATGGAGGGGTGATGACATGCCTGAGGTTACACATTTTGTAACTGAGGACAAGAATTGGAACCTAGGTCCTCCAGACTCTAAATCCAACACCTTTCTACTACGTAGTGTTTGACCCAGATCAGGATCCTCCTCTCCTTCTTCCGAGAAAGCTACCCTGATCCGTCCTAGCAGCTCTTAAGAGTCAGAAATGCAGTTTGATTATTGACTAATCTCTTTGTGAATTTTGTCTCCACAATTTAGACTATAAGTTGTGTAAGGGGAGAACCTGGGACAGAGTTCTCCGTGGGCCTCTGAGGAAGTTTGTTACTAGCTAGATGATCCTGGGGCTGAGTTTGTCATCCATTAGCTTACTGAAGCTAGAGAATCATGTTGGGATCAGACTGTGGACGTTCCCAAGTGTTCTTGAGTCTCAGATTTCTTCTCAGTAAAATGTGGCTTCCTCCTGTGAGTTATTATTTATGCTTCAATGTGTGATGTAGAATAGAGTTTTGAATCTCTTCCCACTTGCCTCCCAAGGCAATAGCCCATTATGTCCATTTATGCTATTTCGTTTCTAGGGTGGGCCCATGGTGTATTACTACTAGGGCCCATTATTGTAGAAGGGTCATAGAAGAGGGATATAGTTTTACCCAAGGCTGGTGGCAAGACTGGAATTCATGACTTATAGTCTAGTGCTCAGCCTGTCACTATATTATACAGAGTGGGAGATGAGGCTGGATATGTAAGTTGGAATCAGACTTTGGAGATCCCCCAATGCCATTCTGTTCTTAGTGGCAGTTTGGTATAGGGAAAAGAGCATCTTAGAATCAAGAGACCTGAGTTCTAGTTCTGGCTTTCATGTTTACTGCCTAGGTGACCCCAGACAAATCAATTGAACTCTCTGAGCTTTAATTTCCTTGTCAGGAAACTAGATGTAAGAATGTTCAACCAGTTTCCTTCATAGCATTGTTGTAAGGAAAGTACTTTGTCAAAATGAAAATAGTATAATATAGTATATTATATATACTATATTAGTATATGTAATAGTATAGAAATATGAATTATTCATCTCATGTTATCCTCTGGTTTCATGTGGAGAGTCTCATCTTCTGTGCCAGGCAAATTAATAGCACTGGGTGTGAGGTATCCCTTGTGCATGGCATAGTGCATGGCATAATGCATGGCATGTAGTAGGTGCTCACTAATGCTTATGAACTGATAGACTGAGGAGAGGAGGGAGGTAGTGTGGTTTGGTGGTATTAGAGTCAGAATTAGAGGATCTGATACTGAATTCCTGCTCTGCTACTTTCTGCTTGGGTGAGGTTGGGTAAGTCACTTCCTCTTTCTGGGTCTAAGTTTCCTCATCTCCAACATTAGTCCTTACAGGAGATGCTCTCCCCAGGTCCCTCTGAGCTCAAACATTCTATATGCCAAGGCCCCTTCCTGTTATTTGTTCTGGGCACCAGGGACGGTGCAGAATGGTATCACACTTGTATCAATAGCTATTATTTTGTTCCTGGATTTAGTTTTTAAATTTTTTTAATCACTTAAGAGACTAATCTCACTTCCCATGCTTGAGCTGTTGTTTGTGTTTCCAGCCTATCAAGAACAAATCTCTGGAGACCTCATTCAGTTTTATTTCCCTGTCCTCCATCTTGAGTCTTCTTGACCAGATCGCAGCATTTGACACCTTACACCCCTCCCACCCCCCCTTATTCTTTCCTCTCCAGTTTTGGGATATTGTTCTCTCCTCTTTTTCCTAATTGTATCTCTCCTTCTCAGACTCCTTTCCTGGTTCATCAAACATGTCATACCCACTAACTATGAGTGTCCCTCAAAAGAGGGCTTTAGATTATCCATCTATCTATCTATCTATCCATCTATCTATCTATCTATCTATCTATCTATCTATCTATCTATCTATCTATATTTTAAAGTTAAATTGTATTTTTTCAATTAATAAGCATTTATTTTCCTCCTACCTCCTCCCTCAACTAAAAAAGAAAAAGAAAAGTCTTTCTAACGTAGGTAGCGCAAAGCAAAACAAATATCCGTAGAGTCATATTCCAAAAATAGATACATA
>NW_020940358.1:25167383-25198200 GCF_900497805.2 Vombatus ursinus
ATATATATATATATATATATATATATATATATAATCATTCTACGTGCTTACATCAGCTTGGTCAGGAGATGGGTAGCATTCCTCATCATCAATCCTTTGGAATAATGTTTGATTATTATGTTGATTAGGTTTGGCTTTTTAAAGTTTTTACAATATAAATTGTTTTCCTGGTTCTTCCAACTTCTTAGCTGTACAAAGCTGAGCAGGTCATTGAACCTCTGTTTGCCTCTGTTTCCCCAACTGTAAAATGGAGTTAATTATATCCCCCTCCTCCCAAGGTTGTTGGGAGGATTAAATGAGATAATAATATCTGTAAAGCACTTAGCACAGTGCCTGGCACAGAATAGACACTACACACACACACACACTTCTGCATTAGTTCATGCAAAATCTTCCCCATGTCTTAGGTCTTCTTCTCTTGTCCCTTTATACTGTCTTATTATATGTCCCCTTCTCTCAGCCACAACCCTAGTCAGGCCCTTATAACCTCTTGCCTAGGTTATTGAAATAGTCTTCTAACTGGTCTTCCTGCCTCAAATCTATCCCCCACCCAACCCATCCTCCACTCTGCTGCTAAGGTGAATTTTCTAATGAGCAAGTCTGACTGTGTCACTTCTCCTGCCCAGTGAACTCTGATGGCTCCCCATTACCTCCAGTATCAAATATAAAAGCCTCTCAGTAGAGCCTTTAAAGTTTTTTTTATAACCTAGCCCTTTTATACTAAAATTTCTAGTCTTCTTATATTTTACTTCTTTTTACACTGTTATCCTGCTACACGGGTCTGTTTGCAGCTCTTTGAACACATCATTCCATCTCTCATCTGTGTGCATTTGCATTGGCTCTCTTTCTTTGTATAAGCACATCGGGGCCATGATATTTGAGTTTAAATGTGATGGCTTTACTGTCAATAATGGAAAAATAATTTGTTGTAAAGTATTTAAAGATCTTTTTTTCATTTTTTGATCTATTTTTGTCTTCTTAGTTTCACTTAGTTTCCGTTCTTGGGATGATTTGACTTATTTGACTCTCTCATCAAATTTTCTTTAAAATTCTTTTCCCCTCAGCCCTGAAGTCAGGAGGACCTGAGTTCAAAATGCCTTACCAAAAAAAAAAAAAAAAACCAATAAAAAACCAAACAAACAAAAAAAAAAAAATTCTTTTCCCCTACTCAATCTCCCCTACTCACTTCTTGATTTTTTATGAGTCAGTATTGCTCATAATCTTCTACCAACCTCCTCTGTAAGCATTGACAAATGAGTTTATATTCTAAAGTAGTGTTGCCCTTGTCTGTCATATTTCTCTTTTTGGCAAGGAGTCAAGTGTTTGCTGGCTGATGTGGTATCTAGAGTGTTTTAGGTCTCCTTTATTTTGGTGAGTGATTTGCATTGGGTTAACTTCCTTAGGAAATGATTGTAATCTGTGGTGATATCTGTTCTTTTATCCATTTCCCATTTTTTCTGCCTTGAAAGCTTCATTTTGTTGGTCAGATTTGAGTTTTAATTTAATCAAAGCATTTGTTAATTTAATCTGGAAGGTTGTATCAAATAGAAATTCTTTACCTCTTCATCTTTGCCAACAGATGTCTTGCATGTAGTATTTTTGCAAATGCTCTTCATTAGCATTGCAGTATGAGATGACCATGTCCCTCATGAAATTATTCTTGTTGCATTTGAATACATGATAAAACTCCACCAATTCCTTCCCTTTACTTATCTTTCCAAGAAGAACCTGATTGGTTACCTGTCTGGTCAGATATCTGAAGTCTTTCAAAATTGTTTGCCCTCACGTTCCCGATGAGGAAACTGAACCTCAGAGCCACTGAGTGACTTGCCTAAGCTTACACAGATAGTAAATATCAGAGGTGGGATTTGAACCCAGATCTTCTGTAGGCTCCCTACCCCCCCCCAACAATCTTCCCAGGGGTATTCCAAGGATCAAATGAGATGATACATAAATCACTTTATGGACTATCAAATACCATATTAATATGAGATGATGTTATTTGTTACTTTAAATAAAAGCTGCATTCTGTATTGTTCATTTATTGAAAGTCAAGATTGACTGGTTGTATTGGGCCCCTTATTCCAAGTAACAGCGTATTCACTTGCTGCCATCAGCCTTACTTTTGCCTGGAAACCATCTCACTACTCCAGCCCCCCTTGACTTCTTCCTTTGATGAACTTCTCTTATTCTTATGATCTGATGTTACAGTTAAGCAGTTGATTCTCCATAGTCTTGTGCTGACCTTTGGCTGTTTAATGGGTGCGTTCGAAGGGTCCTTCCAGAGACTCAGTTTTCTCTAGCACAAGTCTAGGGACACACTCTATACTCAGTAAATGGGTCTCATCAGGATTTGTTATGGTTTCATAGCTTCTGGCTGGAGACCATTGGAAATGTTCAAAGCAAAATTGAAGTAAAATGTGGCCTTCAGATGTGGTCATAAGGCTTCAGGCTGGGCAGAATTAAAGGGATTTTCTGAGTCTTCCAAAGCAAAATATTTTGGAGTTGTTTTTATGGAGGGAATCATAAGACCAGTAGATCACTGTGATAAATCAACTGAAGTATCTAAATATCTTAACCTTTTCTGTGTCGTAGGCCCCTTTGATGGTTTGTTGAAGCTCTGGATCCCATTTCAAGATAATGTTTTTAAATGCATCAAATACAATACTTAAGATTATAAAAATTTTAATATAAAAATATTTAAGAAATGAATTCATGGACTATTTCAGGTTAAGAATTCCCAATCTAAAAAAAGCTCAGCTCTGATGAAATCTAAATTGTCTCATGCAAAGAGACTGGTAAAGATATGTATGTACCTATGTTAGACAATGAATAATTTACCTTTTCTTGGATGTTTCCCGAATGAGGGCAGATGCTTATCAGTTGATTGCTTTGAAAAAAAAAAAAGGCAAAGAGAAAAATGAAGGTAGCAGTCTTGGTCCTTGGAACGTCGCATTTTTGCAGGTGTTCCCAAGGCAGGTGACTTTTTCAGCTCTCTGATTTGCGGGGTTGTTTAGCTAAACGTCTCCGAGGTCTCATAACTCTTAGTTGGGCTTAATGACAGATAATGTTATTGGAGTGAAATGGCTTTTATCCTCGTCCAGGCACCTCCCTTTTAGCTTGGAACTCACTCATTTCTTGTCTGACAGCTTGTTAGGCTGATATCATCATCATCATCAATAGCAGTAATAACAATAACAACATTAGCAGCTATCGTTTGTGTGTGTGTGTGTGTGTAGTGTCTATTCTGTGCCAGGCACTGTGCTAAGTGCTTTACAGATATTATTATCTCATTTAATCCTCCCAACAACCTTGGGAGGAGGGGGATATAATTAACTCCATTTTACAGTTGGGGAAACAGAGGCAAACAGAGGTTCAATGACCTGCTCAGCTTTGTACAGCTAAGAAGTATCTGAGGCCAGTTTTGAACTCAGGTCTCCCTGTCTTCAGGCACAATGTTCTCTCTTTTGGGTCACCTACCTGTCTCTAGGGTAGCACTTTGCTCCTTCACCTACACCAGGGGTGGGGATTTGTTCTGTGAAGTTTGGACGCAGTCAGAGGGCCACACTTGAGGACCTCGAGGGCCACATGTTGCCTCGAGGCTGCAGGTTCCCCACCCCTGACCTAGACAGTGTTTCTTTGTGACCAGCTCGTGTGGAGTGCACCGGTTGTTCAGGGGTGTTTTGAGCCACTTCCAACCGTGGGAGTTATCAAACATTTGCACACACAGCACACTCTGCTTCTCTAGTCTATCCTCTGTGCAGAGTCATTTCATGGCCGCTCCTAAGACCCTAGAATTTAAGGCTGTAAGGGACTTTTCTAGCATAAGTTATACCATGGAATGCCCTTCCAGCTCTCACTTGCACCGCTCTAGGGTCCCTTTCTAGTTCTGCCATTCAAGTAGTTTTTCATCATCTGCTCAACTGGACTGGAAAGTCTGTGAGGACTGGACCTTATTTTCCTCTCCTTCTGCCATAGGAACTAGCAAAGGGTTGAAGTCACAATGAGTAACTTGAGGAAGTTTTGTAGATCATTTGGTTAATCTTTTTCTCTACCTCAGGAACTGGCAAAGAGGACTCCCGGAAAGCATCCTGACCATCCTGCAGTTCAGAGCGCCTTGCAGGCCATGAAGACTGTCTGCACCAATATCAATGAGACCAAGAGGCAGATGGAGAAATTGGAGGCCTTGGAACAGCTGCAATCGCACATTGAAGGATGGGAGGTAGTGGGGCAAGCTCACCTTGGGGCTGGGCTCAAGGGCCCAGGAACTTGGGTGGGATGGGGGCCTCCTGAGGACAGGATAGTTTGGAGCTTACTTTGGCTTCATGAGTAAATCCAGTCCAGGTGTGGGGATTAGGGGTGAGAATAATTAAGGTCAGTCACTTGCTAGCCCGACATTTTGCAAATCACCAAGCCTCCTTCATTCAAACAGGTCTGTTGAGGAAGCAGTTTTATCATCAAATCACATTTTATTTTATTTTTCAATTTTCCAGGCAGTATTTTTTCACCTTCATGTGACTTTTAAAGGGTTAGTTGGACCAACAAAATATTTTTCCTTCTTAAAATGTTTACTGGCTCCCTATTGCCTTGAGGAAAAAGTACAAATTCACCAGTCTGGCATTTAAAGCCTGTCATAATCCAGATCCAAGAGAACTTTCTGCATTCTTCATGGGAGCCTGTTTACATCTCTTGCTTCAATGCCTTCCAGGCTGAACCAGTTCTATGTCAGGAATGGATTTCCTCATCTCTATTCCTTAAAACCCGAAGTTTCCTTCAAGGTTTAAGTAATGTACTCCTTCCTTCAGTTGTTGGTGCTCTTTTCTTCCTCCTTAAACTAATCTATTTATGTATTAAATTCTGCCCTTACCCCGCCTTACCCAATGCTCCCCTTCTTCCTGCAAGTTTCTTGAGGGCAGGTACTAGAGCAGGGACTATGCATTATAGATTAGCTATAACCATAATAAGAAAAAATCAGGGTCTCCGTTCTTTGTCTGAAGGGGACTCTAATTCCACAAAGTCCTTTGTCACACAGCTGGGAGTGTTAGAGTTTAGAATCCCACTTCCACCCAGCACAAGTTTTTTTAAGTACCTGAGCTTCAAGAATGTCTGGGGAGGGAGGGCTTGCAACTTGCTTGGTTTATCAGAGTACACTTAGCAGAGAAATCCATGGGCTCAGCGCTGAACCTCACAAGGTCCTCTTGTGATCATAGAACTATCCTTTGGCCCCTACACCGTTAGTGCTGATTTTCTCCCTGAGGGCCTGTGGCTGGGGACCTGGGAACAGCCTAATTTTTCCAGCTCTGTTGTGTGGAGGCCACGCTAGCTTCAGTCTCACCAGACACCTCTCAGTCAGTATCAGCTTCAAAAACCATTTGAGGGCAGGGAATGAGGAAGCTGTGGCAGTCATCTAGACATGAGGAATGTCACAAGCTCTCTTTCCAGCCCTTGGGCTCTGTTTGCTTGATTGTTATTTAGTCATGGCCAAAGAAAATAAACCTCTCCATCGAGTCTGTTAAAAAAAAAAAAACAAAAAAAAACCCCCCAAATCCCAACAGCTTAGTCTTGGGGCAGGAGCAAATCCTGAGGGAAAAAGTCATATACGGCATCACAAGGGATCTTGGGCCGTTTAGTCCAATGTCATTACTAGGACACAGGGAGAAGAAGGCCAAGGTCATCCAGGTAATTTTCAGAGGCTGGATTTGAACCCATGGCCTCATACTGCAGAGGCAAATGATCTTTCTACTGTACTCCACTGCCTCAGGGTTTATCATGGAATCTTAGAATCCAATCCTCTGAAGAGCTAGAGGGGAGAGGACATATGATCTAATCTAACTCTGCCTCATTGTATTGTCCAGAGGAGGAGGCAGAACCCCAAAAGAGGAAGGGACTTACACAAGAATTTGGCTTGAACCGCCTTGTTTCTGTTTTAGAGCTCTTTTCTTTGCATCACATTATCTGCTATCAACAAATTTATTAAGTATTTACCATTTACAAGAGACTTGTGCTGTGTCCTGGGGAAACAGAGATTAAAAAATGACAGTTCCTCCCTGGGGACTCTACCTGGTGAGAGATGGGAGATAAACACATACAAGATATAGATGATTCAGGATAAGAAGAGAGCCAAAGTGCTGTAGGAAAGTTAAGGAGATATAGATGTCTTTCAGCTAGGTGGCTCAGTGGATAGTGTGCTGGGCTTGAAATCAGCCCATCTTCCTGAGTTCAAATCTGGTCTCAGACACTTACACATATTTATTAACTGTGTGACCCTGGGCAAGTCACTTAACCCTGCTTGCGTCAGTTTCCTTGTTTGTAAAATGAGCTAGAGAAGGAAATGGCAAACTACTCCAGTATCTTTGCTAAGAAAACCCCATGTGGGGTCATGAAGAGTTGGACATGACTGAAAAACAACTGGGCTGTGTGGGAGGGTTATGGAATAGCTGGGACCTGAGTTAAACCTGAAAGGAAGACAAGGATTTCAAAAGGCAACAAGAGGGGGAGCATATGTTCTAGACATAGAGGAATAACCCATGAGAATATATGGAGGCAGGAGAAGGTGGGAGGAGTCAATCAATCAATAGATATTTATTTAGCACCTAATATGTGCCAGGCTGGAGATACAAATAAAAAAAAAAAAAGATAGTTCCTGCTCTCAAAGAGTTCTATTTGGGGGAGACAGTACACAGAAGGAGGCTTGTAAAGGTGGGTGAGGTGGGTGGTGCTCAGTGGAATGAGGATGTTCAGAGAGTCTAAACCTAGCAGAGCAGCTGATGAAAAAGAGTTAGCCTTAAGGTTCTGAGTCCTCTCTAAGGCTTTGGGAGTTTATTGCTCAGCCCTCCAGTCCAAGGAGAGAGCCAGCTGAGAGGGTGTTCAGCATTAAAGCTGTCCATCTCTATGATGATGAGGTTTCAGTTGATGAGCTTAGCCTGGGGAAGGTGTGTTGTCTGGAGCAGAACAGCTGATGGCAAATGAAAGGTGGTTGGGCAAGGGCTAATAATCTCATTTTGTTAGAAGTCTTGAATGGGAGTGGTGGGAAATAAGCTAGAAAGGTAGGTTCAAGAGAGTTTAAGGAGTCCCTTAAATGCCAGGCCTAGGAAGTTTATAGTTAATTCACGAGTCCCAGTCCAATACATTGTTATCACATCACACTGTCCTTAGACATTCTGGAAATGTTTCACAACATTGAGACTGTGCCCTCACCAGTATAATTTTATTCCTTCTCTGGTCCTAAAATTCTGGTCCCGCTCTGCTTTCCAGGTCTTATGTGAGGGTCAATATTATACTTCATAGATTTTTTGCCTGTTTCCCACATCTCCTGTAGGGTTAGGGTTTAATTCAGCCCCCCTGTGTCCAGTGAAGGAACGTTAGAGAGATTTGAGGGAAAAGAGAAAAGATTGGAAAATTTCCATAGTTCTAAAATGGATGTGAAAAATCTGGCATAGACATTAATACCTATCTCCCAACTTTCTTCCATTTAATCAGTAAACTTGATGGTGGAATGTGAAGGCCAGTCAATTGGCCATTAGGAGACCTGAAGGCTAATCCTAGCACTGTCAAAGTAACTCTCTGAGTGACCCTGGATAAAGTTATTTTCACTCTCATGGCTTCTGTTTTCTTATCTGTAAAATAGGAGGGTTGGACTAAGTCTTCTTCCAGCTATATAATCTCCTGTATTCTCTGATTTACCAAATGCCTATTCTCAAAGCCTGTGGTAGAGGTAAATAAGGTAGGCAGTTTCTTAGGATGTGGTGTACTGGGTGCGACAGTGGAGGCAGGGCAGGGATGGAAATGAACGCTATTTTAAAATCTTTCTTTTTATAAATGCACATATTTTTAGCACCAGAAAAATCTACTCTCTATGACCTTTAGATATGTATTTTGTGAAGAGGAAGAGGGTAAGCATATTTAGAATTGGGAGTCATTTCAGAGATCATCTACGCCAGCTTCTTCATTTTGTAGATGAAGAAACTGAGGCCTAGAGAGGGAAGGTTATCTTGTCCAAGGCTACATAGGTTGTCAGTAAAAGATCTGAGATTTGAATTGGCTTTAGTCCAAGTCTAATGTTCTTTCCACTTATTTTTTTTAAAGTGAAGACCTCAAAGCCTACATGGTCCCAATGATCCCTGCCCTCATAGAACTTACAGTTCTATTGGGGAGAAAGAGGATAAGAGTCATGAGCAGAAGGGGCGGAAGGCTCTAGGAGAATTTGGAATTATACCTGCCCAGTGGTAGCAACCATCCACCCCATTCCAGGGCATTTGGCTATTTTAATGGGCCTCCAAATTTCTAAATGGCCCCCTGGGGACTAAAGTAGTTGGCTTAACAGTGTTCTTCAGGCAGGCTGTGGTCTAGTTAGACTCTGAGGCTGGCAAATGGAACAGAGGATTTTAGATCTGATGACAAGAGAGAGTTTGTTGCTCATGGTGATGGTGGTGGGATTGCCTCTAAAGACTCTTTCAGATCTAATTCCATGATTCTCTGACTGTGGTGTTGCTGGCTGGGGTTGAGGTTGTCTCTAATGGGAAGTTCTTCAGCCTTTGGCTAGCAACAACTGGAATTCCGCTGAAGGTATGATTTCTTGCTTCCCAAGTCAGTTCTCTTTTTCTTGGAATAGTCAAATCAGCAGGTCACATTGGTGAAGAGACTTCCTTTTAAGTTATGTAAACAGTGGGTTGGGGAGGGAGAAGGCCACAGACAACTTCCCCTCCCCTTATTTTCAAAGGGAGAACACATCATGTTTCTTCCCTTCTCCATCCTGCACAGACTGTCCAATTAATCATCTTCAGATTTTGCTTTCCTTACATTACTTCCTCTGGTCAAAAACCTTCAGTGACTGCTTCGTTCCTGCACAATAAATTTGTTTTTCATTCAAGGCCCTCCCCAGTTTGGTCCTTGCTTACCTTTCTAGCACTTTTTGAGCACTCACTGGGAAGGTTGACTGACTTCCAGTGAGGTTGGTCTCCTCGTTGTTTCCTTTTGCTCAAATGGTTATATCCTCTGCTCGGAAAGCTTTCTTTATTTCTCTGTACTTAAAATAATAATGATCATAATAGCTCACATTTATATAATGCTTACTCTGTGCCAGGCACTATGCTAAGCACTTTACAGTTTGATCATTCGATCTTCACAAAAACCCTGGGAGGTTGGTGCTATTATTATCTCAATTTTACTGTTGAGAAAACTGAGGCACAGAGATTTAGTGACTTGCCCAAGGTCACACAGCTAATAAGTGTCTGAGGCCGGAGTTGAACTGTGACTTCAGGCCCAGCACTTTGCCTACTGCACCACCTACTTAGCTGAGTGCTATCCATCCTTGGAAGCCTAATTGACCATATTTGGAGTGTCATACCCAGTTCTGCATTGAAATACAGGAGGTCCTTTGATGATCTAGAGCTTTCTAGAAGACATGACCAGAACAAGAAGGAATATTGAAACCATGCCATGTAAGGATTGGATGAGAGAATGAAGGGTGTTTAGCCTGGAGGAAAGGAGCCTTTTGGGGGTCATAGTAGTTGTCTTCAAGTTTTTCAAGAGCTGTCATATTGAAGAGACTTCAGATTTCTGCTTCACTCTCTGGGGTAGACCTGGAGTGGTAGGGAAGTAGATTTTGATCAGTATAAAGGAGCACTTCCTAGAAAATAGAGCTGTCCACAAGCAGAATATGTGCCCTCAGACTTTTTCCCTCTTCTTCCCCTCCCGTCATCTTATCCCCTCAACCTATCAGGAACCATCTTTGTGCAGCTGTGCAAAGGGAGTTCAGAGAACCTAGGTTTTTATTTTATTTTTTATTTTTTAGGTAATTAGTGTTAAGTGACTTGCACAGCATCACACAGCTATTAAGTGTCAAGTATTTAGTCTGAGACTGGATTTAAACTCAGGTCCTCCTGACTTTAGGGCTGGTGCTCTATCCATTGTGCCACCTAGCTGCCCCAGAACCTAAGTTTGAGTCACGACTATGATACTTACCAACTGTGTGATATCTAACAAGTCACTGTCCCTTTCTGAGCCTCAATTTTCTCATCTGTAAAATGACTAGGTATTATATGATTGTTTATATTGTCTCCCTTGGTGAAAGGGAAGTTTACCTTGATGGCAGGGATTTAATTTTTGTCTTTATCCCCAGCACCCTGCATTATACCTGGCACATAATAAATACTTGATTAATTGGTCTTCAGTGATTCCTTGAATGAAAGGTTGTGGGGTAGCTTCATGTGAAAGGTTGTGGGGTCAAAAGCCTGAAATTTAATTCCCAACTCTGACTAGTTGTATGGCTTTGGAAAATCCACTTAGTTTCCTAGTTTCTTTATTTGTAAAATGAGGAGAATGTTTGCATTCCCTACCTCACAAGGTTGTTGTGAAAGAAACAGTTTTTTAAACCTAAAAGCACTATGAAAGTGTGAGTTATTATTATTTCTCTCTATGAACCTCACTTTCCTCTTCTATAAAATATATAGGAATATTTCTTACAGTACTTTTGTAAGAATGCAGTGAAATGACCTATCCATCCGTCCATTCATCCATCCATCCATCCACCAGGCATTTATTAAGCACATACCATGTTCTAAGACTCCAATAAGTCCTTCCCTTCAAGCAGCTTACATTCCAGGTGGCATTAGCAGTACAGAAGTAGGCCTGATTCACAGCCTCATGAGTATTAAATTTTGTCATTTTAGAACAACTTGGTCAGTTCATGTGATAGATGGGGAAGTATTTTATGACCCATATGGACCACATGCCTATGAACTGCCGTTTTTTTGTTATTTATTTCAAACTCTTTTTATTTATTTCAAACCAGAAGTGTGGTTCTCTTGTGAAATGGACCCAGCCAATGGGGGCCTTAGGATCAATTGCCTGGAACAGCCTCTTGTTTTTTTTTTTTTTTCCCGCCCAGGGCTCTAATCTCACCGACATCTGCACCCAACTCCTTCTTCAGGGGACCTTGTTAAAAATCTCTGCTGGCAACATCCAGGAGCGGGCCTTTTTCCTGTTTGACAACCTTCTGGTCTACTGCAAGAGGAAGTCCAGGTGAGCCCCATAGGACACTGCAATCAGATGGTGGTGACAGTGTTGGCTAAGGGAATTTGGGGGCCATGTTATGGAGACGGCATTGTCCTGGGAAGGGACCTCTGGGAGAGGAGGTGCTGTTCTATAATTAACTCATTGTGCAGCCTTGGTCAAGTCTTTCCCTTCTCTGGTCCTTAGTTTCCCTGACTGTAAAATGAAGGGGACTAACTCCAAAGCTTCATTTCTGGATCTGTGATCCTTTTAGCACTGAAATTCTTTGTCTTTGAGTCTAAAATAAGGGCTCTATCTGAAACTGCCAAAGAACTTCTGTTCATTCCTTTTTTAATACTGGGAGTTCCTTGAGGGCAGGGAGAATATGTATGACGTACTCAATTTTGTTCCCTTGTGGTGCTGGACAATAAGATTATACTTAACAGATTATTTTTTTGACTGACTAAATGAATAGTTAGTGGGGGAACAGGCAGTAGGCACAGATGGAACCCTTTGTCTCCTTCCTTCTCCATCCCCTCTTCTTTTTTTTTGGTTCCCCGCCCCCTCCCAAGAATTGTGGGTCTCATCAGTAAAGTTCGGTTCAGATACCTCAGGACAGAGGGAAGGTGACTTTGGGTCCTTGAAGGATATCCAGAAGTTGATGGATCTTCAACTAAAATATTATTTTTTATAGGAAGCCTTTGCCAACCCCTCTTAATTATAGTGCCTTTCCTCTTAATTGTTTCCTGTTTATCCTGCATATACTTGATTTTTGTGTCGTCTTCCCATTAGATTGTAATCTTTTTTTTTTTTTCTTTTTGGTGAGGCAAACCGGGTTAAGTGCCTTGCCGGAGTCACATAGCTAGGAAGTGTCGAGTGTCTGAGGCTGGATTTGAACTCAGGTCCTCCTGACTCAAGGGCCAGTGAAACACTGTGCCACTTAGCTGCCCCCAGATTGTAATCTTCTTGAGGGGTAGATTAACTCCTTGAGAGGAGAGACTGTCTTTTGCCTCTCTTTCTATCCTCAGTGCATAGAGCAGTGCCTGGCCTGTACTGCTAGGGTCTTCATAAATGTTTATTGACTGATACACACATAGAAAGGCTTCACATATGGCTTAGTAGGGACTGTGTCTTTCATATCTTTCATCTGGGTCTTGGCTTAGTCAGGGGCAGAGAGACTTATCACCAGAAGCTTGGCCAAATGCTGATTTTTCTTATTTTGCTGCTCCTCAGAACTGTTCATTAGGGCGTGGAGGGGCAGTAGAGAGAGCAACCTTACCTTGAGTGGCAGTGTAGTCTAGTGGTTAGATCACTGGACTTGGAGTCAGGAAGACCTGGGTTTGAATGAAGTCTTAAGACAACACTGTGCAATTCTCGGCAAGTTATCTCACCTCTCTGGGTCTGAATTTCCACATCTGTAAAAGTTGGACGTGATGACCTTTAAGGTCCCTTCTAGCTCTAAATCTCTAAACTCATTTATCTTTGAAGTTAGATCTTAGGGCAGGAGATGAAACAGACTGAGTTTCTGTCATAGTATTTCTTCCATTTTTGTAGGGGAGGAAATTAGACCAAGAAAGGAGTTGACCTGAGGGTTTGCAGTTCAAATGCTCTGCCTTCACTCCTTTTCCACCTCCTATCCCCCTAGTCCCTACCTCCTAGCTGGACCAGGCACTTTTCCCAGAACACCAAAGTCTCCAAAACAGAATGTTCTGCCGACTCTGATCGAAACCTCTCCCTGTTTTGACTGGACAGCTCCTCTCCAATCTGTCTGGCCCCTGGCTGGGAATCAGCTGAGAGTCTGGCTGACACTTGCCAAACCCTCTATGTTGGCATACCTGCACTGGGTGGTTGTTGAGGATGGAAGACTGGGGTGTAGCTAGCAAAGCCCATCCCCCAGTACCTGTTTCCAGTCATTTCTCCATCTTCATGGCCCAGCACTGTGGGAGGGGAAAATGAACATCTGTCTGCTGGGGGAGGCTGGCAGACTTGTAGCTTTACTGATTCCAGCTCAGGAGCCAGAGGGCTGGGCCCCGGGAAGGTCAGAGAAATGGTGATGATGGATCTGAATTTGGAGCTTATGGCAATGTGGCCCTGGAAGTGCCAGGGGTTGCTAAATCTTCCCTGGCTTTTGTTTTCATTTGTGCCTGGGGCTCTTCCCTTCCTGGATCTTTGGTTGAAGTCTGTGTGATTGGGAGTTCCTTGTGCCTATGGGGTGAGGCATTTTGGAAAGTGGAAAGCAAACCAAAATTGGATTTGAAAAACCTGGATTCAGATCCCAGCTCTGCCACTTAGTACCCATGAGACCTTGAGCAATTAGGGTTCCTTCTCTGGGTTTTGCTGTCCTCTTCAGTAAAATGACCTTCTCTTCTCTGGGTTTTGCTGTCCTCTTCAGTAAAATGACCTCTAGGAGGCCTTTCTCTTCTAAATCTAGAATGCTTTATGTTTTTGATTTGGTAAATAATGTGTACTTGTAGGGCTAGAAGGAACATTGAGTGATCACCTAACTACTCATTTTACAGAGGTGAAAATCCTAGGCCCAGGAGATAGGTGTTAATCTGTTTGGCCACACAGCCAACTACTAAAGTGATGGGATTAAAACCCATGGCCCAATTCATCAAACATAATTTAACAAGCTTTTTTCCAACTTCTGGTATATGTAGGGCCCTGTGCTGGGTGATGGGATACAAAGCCTGAAAATGATAGCATTTGCCCTCAGAGAGCTCACAGTGTGACGTATTGAAACTTTTGGATTTGGAGTTTTAGAGACCAAGGTTTAAATCTTGATTCTAGTGCTCAGTAGTTTTGTAACCATTGACAAGTCGTTTAATGTCTCTGAACCTCGGTTTTTTTCATCACTAAAATGGAGATATTAATACTTGCCCTTTTCACCTCACAGCTTTGTTATGAGAAAGGTAGTTTTTAAACTTTTAAGGGGAGGGAGGGGGGAAAACACCTACTATGTGCCAAGTATTGTGCTAAGCACTTTACAGATATTACCTCATTCAATAGCTGTTGGAGGTAGCTGCTGTTTTTATTATCCCTATTCAACAGTTGAGGTTAAGTGACTTGCCCAAGATTATCCAGGAATTATCTGAGGCCTAAGTTGAACACAAGTCTTCCTGACTCTAGGCCCAGTGCTGCCTAGAACATTAAAGTTCTGTAGCAGGGTTTCTTAAACTTTTTTTTGGTGTCATGGTCCCCTTTGCAGCCTGCTGAAGTCTGTGAACCCTTTTTTAGAATAATATTTTAAATAAATTAAATATTTAAATAAATATTTAAACCCTTTTTAGAAAAATATTTTAAATTTAGAAAAATATTTTAAATAATTTAAATAAATATTTAAATATTAAATATTTAAATAAATATTTTAAATATTTTAGAATAATATTTTACATGCATAAAATAAAACACATGGTTACAAAGGAAACAAAAAACACTGAAATGCAGTTATCATGATATTAAAAAACATTCACGAACCCCAGGTTAAGAATCTCTGTTCTGTCTCCCATATTCACGTGGATCCATGAAGGCTGCCTATCCTGTATAACCCTTGTCCATGTCCCCCCACAGGTTTACTACACAGAATCAGTCTACCCAGCTTACTGGAGGCCTTCCCTCATTGCCTTCTCCTGACATTGTGTGCACACCAACACAGCACCCTGGGTAGCCAGCCCTCATCCTTCACTCTTGTTCTGTGTCTCACTGAACTTCTCATGCTGTCATACAATTCCATTTATTCCTTATTTTATCTCCCAGGATGACCAACACATACACAGATAAGTAGAATGCAAGGTAGAATGTGGTGGCTGGAGGCAGGAGTGGTGAAGGATTACTTTGATCCCACATTAGAGAAACCAGTTAGGTGGTATAGTGGATAAAACTGGTGGACCTGGAGTCAGGAAGATCTGCATTCAGATCCATCCATAAACATTATTAGCTGTGTGACCCTCGGTAAGTCACTTAACCTCTGTCTGCCTCAGTTTCCTCCCCCATAAAATGGGGGTAACAATAGCATCTACCTCCCAGGGTGATTGTGAGGATTAAATGAAATAATGTTTTTAAAATGCTTTGCTAACCTTAAACCATTATATAAATGCTAGCTATTATTATTCATGGGTTCAGTGGATATAGTCCTGGGCTCACTGAGTTCAGATCCAGCCTTGGATATTACTAACTGTGTGACCCTGAACAAGTCATGTAACCCTGTTTACCTCGTATGTAAAATGAGCTGGAGAAGGAAATGGCAAAACACTCTAGTATCTTTGCCAAGAAAACCCCAAATGAGGTCACGAAGAGTTGGACACAACTGAAAAATGACCATACAACAACAGCAACATTATTATTCATGGAGGAGTTGGTACTTGAGTTAGGCTTTGAAGGAAAAAAAGGTTTCCTCTAGCAGAGATGAGTGTCATGCACTCACTGTCTGCTCCCTATTCTTCTCTAGCTCCTGGTTTCTCCAGCCACGAGACTAGGAGTGAGATCTAAGCTAGGATACTTAAAAAAACTGCATTCTGCTTGGTCATTCATTCAATGGCAAGTCTGTCCCTTGTATGCTTGTGATCTGGGTCAGGATTTACTTAACCTCTTTGAAGTTCAGCCTCCTTAAGGATGTGGTAAGGAAAATAGAGCATGGTGTGAGTTACTTAGAGCCTCTTACATTATAAACACCTTCTGGTGGTGGGATTTTCATGGAAATAGCTTTTGCCCGTAGGAAAGGTACTGCTACCTAGAGAAGGAACTCACCTTGTCTGCCTTTGAATCTGCCCTCCATCTAGGGCCTATCTTGACCCTGATCTAATAACTCCTCCGTCTGGGACAACGTTATGTTTATTAGCATCTTAACTTTCTTGACTTCCGTAGTCTAAGCCACCAGTGAGCATCCCTGAAGCTGGTACCCACAATGCCTTGTGAGCTTTAGACCCTAGTGATCACTTCCTCTTCACGGTCTTGAATATGTTGATCTGACTGTATGCAGAGATGTGAATTTTGTAATTGCAGGAAGTCATCTTGGTGTAATGAAAAGACAATTGGATTTGGAGTTGGAAGTAAACAGTTTTCAAATACCATCTCTAATGGTATTAGCTTAATAGCTCTTGGGTTCTGGTTAAGTCAGTTAAACTCTTTGATACTCAGCTGTAAAATGGGGAGAATAAAAAGTAAACTCTCTCCCTCACAGGGTTATTGTGAGGAAATTGCTTTGAAAACTTAAAAGTACTTTATAAATCTGGGCTGCTGTTATCCCAGACTAAACCAGTTTGCTAAGTGATGTAGGCCATTTGATTCAACAAGCATTATTGAGAACCTACTCAACCTTGTGTTAGGTGGTGGGCATCCATAGCTAACTACCTAGTTCCTGCTCTCAAGGAATTCATAATCAAATGGGCAGGGTGTGCATCAGTATGGTATAAAGATGAATGTGATAGATGGGCAAAGGAGAGAGCAGACAAAATTGTCTAGTTGTATTTGAGGATGAAGAGATTGCTTAGCTGCATGGTGGTGAGTCTACTCATGAATACTTTCCCAGTGTGAGGCGGCTGCTGTGCTCTGCCCCCTCCACTAAACTCAGTGCTTTGTTGGCATTCATATACCTGTGGGTCAGAATGTGCTTTCACATGTAGTCTGTCTTTTGACTGTCACAAATGGACTGGAGGTAGGCAGGGAAGGTCTTACTTTGGCTTGGTCCTGTGATTTCATTGGTATAAATAGTAATTCCCAGTGGGGACACTTCCTCTTTCCACAAAAATCAGCACCTGCTCTTTAATATAATTGTGGAATTGCTTGGGGCCCTGGGAGTTTAAGTGACTTGCTCAAAGTCTTACCAGTATGTGTGAAAGGTGAGATGTGAGCCTTCCTCACTTTGAGGTCACTTCTGTATCTCCAGTTGCCACACAGCCTCTGATGCTTGATCATGCAGAGTGGGGATTATTATTGCCAAATTACAGATGAGGAAACTTACCCATGAGGGGAAGTTGGCTAAGATTACATAGGTCAGTTTTGAACTCAGGTCTTCTGACTCTCCAGTGTTGTTCTGTCATCTAACATTATATATAATTGCCTTCTGAGAATTGGGTGGTGGACTTTTTTCGTCTTTATTGACTGCCCTCTCAAACCTTTGCAGCCCGGGCCCTCGATGGGGGATTCATTTGATGGCCTGGGTGCCCTGGAGCATTTGGTCCCCAGGTGGCACTCAGCACATCACAACTGAGCCTCCCATTATGCTGATTGCAGTCTACAGCTCAGTGAAAGAAAGAATGGTGTGGCTCCCCTGTGATACCTGTTGATCAGGAGACAGCATGGTGCAGTATGTGAATGTGTGGGTTTTATCTCGGCTCTAATGCTGCGCATCTCTGTAACCTTGGTTGAAGTCTCTTCGCTCTCTGAAGAGGGGTTAATACTTGCACTGTTTCTGTCACAGAGCTGTTGTGGTTGTGTAAACCTTAAAAAGCTATAGAATTGTGCGTTGTTGTTATCATCATTTTACCTGGAGACCTCATGATTCAGTTTGACCTCTTTTTCAAGCCTTACTCCTTCCAACATCTCCTTCCCATCTACAACTTTCCCCTAGTCCTTGGCCCCATTGAAAGGTAGAAGACCGGGATGAACCTTAGAACAGAAAGTGCCAGAGCTGACAGAAATCTTAAGATTCTGAGCCTGCGTTTAATAGATAAGGAGGTGGAGGGAGATTTTTGCTCAAGGCTACTTGGATAGACAGTGTTACTGCCATTAACCAAGGACCTTTAGACTGCCAACTTAATCTTTGCTTTTGTTTGTAGCTGGAGCAGGTGCCTTAAGGTCCGGGGTCTTTCCCACACTTGGCCCCAGCTGGCTTAGATTGTCAGTGACACAGATGGAACTTTCCCTTGCTGGTGGGCTCTTCCAGGCTGTACAATACAATACCTGAGTCTCTACCAGTCCAGGAAATGGGGTGGCCTCCAGATCTGTGTGAAAACAAAACACTCGCCTCCTCCTGGGTAACTGGAAGGTAGCAAAGGGGTGAGGATTGCATTCGGAGTAAGGTAGTAATTGATGCTTAGAAATCTTCAGTGACTTGCTATTATCCCTAGGGTAAAATGCAAAATACCTACTCCTAATCTATCCTATTTAAGGAAGATCCTCCCTAGAATGGCTTCAAACTCCCTTTTTAATCTTGTTGCCCTTACTTCCCTTTCTTGTGCATTATATACACTCCAGCTAGGCTGATGTGCTGATTGTGTTTAGCGCCCCCCCCCCCCCAATCTATCCTTTATTGACTTTATACAAATATATATGTATATATCTGTATGTGTATATATATATGTGTATATATGTATACATATATAGTCTCATTCTGCAATCCATGCCAGCAGCATGTTAATGTGCCTCTTCTCGCGTAGCCCCTCCAAATGTCATTTTCCTTTTTTTGAAATCTTTGCTGATTTTGATGGATGTGAGATCTCTCTCTCTCTCTCTCTCTCTCTCTCTCTCTCTCTCTCTCTCCCTCCCTCCCCCCTCCCCCCTCTCACCCTCCCTCCCTCCCCCTGTTTCCTTCCCTCTCTCTCCTTCTCTCCTTCCCTCCATCTTTGTTTCTCTTCTCTCTTTTCCTACTGGTGATAGAGTTGTAGAGCCTCCGGTTTTCCCTAGGTTCCCTTTTTCTAATCTTCTAATCCACTTTTCCCCTAAGCAGACAGTCCTGTGGATTTCAGACTGGCAAAATATCTGTTCTCTTGAAGTAAATTATTGGTTGGAGAGTATGGGAGGAAAAGAGTTGTGGGCCATGAGCCAGGTAGAAAGCTAGAGCAAGTGGGGAGAGGAGCATTATGCTGTTAAAAAAGGATGGGGAAAAGTCTGTTTTAAGAGCTGATAGTATCAAGATATGGACGGGGCGATAAAGACGATGTGATCTAATCCCCTTATCCGAAAAATGAGTACACCGAAGTCCAGTGTGGTTAATTCACAGGGAACCCCTTCTCTGTTCTGATAGCTTCAAACAACCAAATCGCACAAGTCAGCCACAAATTACATACTCTCTTCTGTTGTCTGCTCTTCCCTCAAGTATTTGTTCTATATTTCAAATGTGACTTTTAAGGCCCTGAGTGTTGGTCAGTCAGCAGTTATTTATTCAGAGCTTACTTTTGTGCTTGGTGCAGGGGATACAAAGAAAGGCAAGGGGGAGACAACATGTAAATAATAAGAGACTGTGTCTTATATATCTTTCTCTGAAGCCCCAAATGGCCTACCACATACTCAGTGAATACTCACCCCTTGAATGGTGGATATAGCTTTGGGAAGCATCTGCTTAGAGACTAGAGATTTTACAGTGGGCATGGATGAACTTGTCGAGGGAGTCTTTCTGGTGAGTTCTGTTATCAAACAGAGGCTACGTAACCGCTTATAGAGGAAGTGGGAGTGGGGCTTGCTTCTGGGTATGAATTGGGTTAGGTGACTGCTGCTCTTGTCTCTCTCTTTTCCCAAAATTCTATGAAGCATTTATAGAGCAGTTTAAAAACACCAACATTTTTTATTTGATCCTCCCAGCCATCCTTTGGTATGTCCTATTTCAGATTTTCCTAAAGCTAGCTCTCTCTGCTTTCCTCCCACTTCTCATCACATTCTACCTTTGCTCATACTTATTTCCACATATATCAGTCATATCATTCCCTCGTTAGTCCATCAATTCTTGGAGTGCAGGCATTGTGCTGCTTTTCATTTTTGTATCTCTAGCACTGAACGCAAGGCCTGAGGCATTGTAAGACATTAAGTATTGGTTGTGAATTAAATTGAGGTAGGTATAGTCCATGGCATGGTAAAAGGAATGTGTGATGTAGAGCCAGAAGACATGAATTCAAATCTTGACTACTTCTTTCTCCCCTTGTGACTTTAGGCATGTCACTTAACATCTAGGTCTCAGTTTCCTCATGTGTCAAATAAACATATCTAAGGTCTCTTCCATCCTAAATCCCATGATCTCTCAAGTGTTATGGATTCCTTATTTAGAAAGCTGAAACTCAGAGAGATGCCTATGGTCACACTAACATTTTTAATCCATCATTTAGCAAAGGCTGAGACTGGTTTCTTGTGATCTCCAGGTTACACTTCTACCCATTTCAAATATCACCTCCCATCTGTATGGCTTTACCTTTTTAGAAATGCCTCCATCCATTGCTTCCTCTGGTCTGCATTAGAACTTTGTGAGCTAGAAAGGGCAGGAATTATTTTACCTCATTTTAACAGATGAAGAAATTTAGACCCAGAGAGGGCCAGTGAAGGGCTATGTACTCATTCTGCTTCATCTTCACCATTGCAGGGTCACTGGGGGAAAGAAGTCAGCCAAGAGGACCAAGTCCATCAATGGATCCCTCTATATCTTCAGAGGTCGAATCAACACTGAAGTCATGGAGGTGGAGAATGTGGAAGATGGCACAGGTAACAGCTGACTCCTCATGGTGGACTGTTTTCTGTCTATGTGTGCTACCTTATCCTTCCACACATGAAAATGTGCCCAGAGTTGAGTCTGAGTATGTGGGAAGGAAGTACTGTTAAGTTGGGGCATCCTTGGGCCTCTGACTGGTGACTTTGCACAGCCCTTTCTCACTTAAATCCAGTTCACGTGCATGTCATGGCATCACTTCCCTGATGCCACAAACAGAAGTAAAGCAGCCGGAGATGGGCCAGGCTTGGTCAGGCTTTCACTGTATCTTCCTCGGAACATGTTACCTTGAAGCAGTTTTTCAGAATAGGACTGGCTGTACTCTTTGTGTTTGGTTGCTTGGCCTGGGTTTAACTGTGCCAGTTAACTTAGGGCTTAGTAATTGGAAAGGGGAAGGAAATAAGGCAAGGTCTAAAATAGCTTAGATTTCTGGAATGAGTCAAGATTGGAAGGAGTCAGTAATCTGACCTCAAAGTCATATTGATGGATTAGGTGAGCCTGTGGCTATCAGGTATTCTGTGATTCTGGTACTGGTAGGTTGAGGAAGGGCTTATGGAGTAACCCTAAGTTCCAATCTCTAGCATAGCACTGGGAGAGAAGGCAGGCTTGCTCCTTTTTTGATCGGCAGATTCCCTTCTCACCAGACTCTATTTTTCTCTCTCCATTCCTTCCTAGCGGATTACCACAGCAATGGCTACACTGTCACAAATGGCTGGAAGATCCATAATACCGCCAAAAACAAATGGTTTGTTTGTATGGCAAAAACGGCAGAGGACAAACAGAAATGGCTCGATGCCATCATCAAGGAGAGGGAGCAGAGAGAGAGTGAGTATTTTGGGGCTCCCTTTCCTGTGTGTTTTCTCTAGTACCTGGGAACAACCTGGTTTGGGTACCGGAAGAGACTGGATAAATGAATGAAAAGAGTATTAAGTGCTCACTTCATGCTAAGCACCATGCTAAGTGTTAATGATGCGAATAGAAATATGAAAGTTAAACAGTTCCTATCTTTAAGAGAAGAAAATATATTTAGAGCCGTGGTGTCCAGGGACCTGTGTTGTGTTGGTCTCAGGGATGATGAGTGTAGACGTAGAAGTCTTTTCCAGTCTCAGTGCGAGTCTTGATTTGATTATGGTTCCAGAGCTGGAAAATGGGCTACGTGCCTAGTGGCTGGTAAGATGTCTGGGGTGTTAAGTGAGGTGTGTCTGCGACTGGCTAAGTATATTGATCACTAGAAGGCTCTCACAAATCAGGAAGGTGGAAGGTGCAGAGCTGGAACTCTGGTCCAGAAGGTACTAGATAGGGAGGCGAGCAAGAACGTGGATAAAGTGGCGTGCATGAAAGGTTTGAAATACGTTTTTCTGAATGGATAGGAATGGTGGGAACCAGGTGTATGAGGAAGGAAGAGAGTAGCTATGGTGAATTAGGTCTATGGAAAGTAGCACTGGATTAGGAACCAGAGGACCTGCATTCAAAGTGACTTTCTCATTTGGAGACGATGATCTTATGGTTGAGAGCTGGGAGGAGGCATGAAGTGGGGATACGACTGGGGAGAGCTTTCTCTTCTTGGTTGGGCAGCAATTTGGTTAAGCCCCTTCCCTTCTGGATTTGATTCCTCATTTGTAAAATGAGGGGAGATAGCACTAGCAGGTCTCTAATGTTCTTTATTCTAGGTAAGAGAAAGTCAGTGTGAAGGGGAAAGAATGCTAGATTTAGAGTTGAGAGTTGTGTGTTTGAATCCCGTGTCTGATACTTACATGACCAAATCACTTCTTTTGCCTCAGTTTTCTCATCTGTAAAAGGGGAATAATGATAGCACCCACCTTCCAGGGTTGTTGTGAGGAATGAATGAGATGATATACATAAAATGTTTTCCAAATCTTAAGCTGCTTTATAAATAATCACACTGGTAGTACAAGTAGCAGCAGTAGCTGCAGTAGTAGCGGTTGTTACTACTCTAGATCCTTTGCGCTCATTAGCCTGGGGAGGTTAGACCTTGGTATACTCCCCTCTATGGCCCTATTTCCTTATTCCTGGCTTTTGGTTGGGTATAGTGAACCAAAGATGGTATAATGGTTTAGTCCAGTGGTGCCAAACTCAGATAGAAATCAGGGCTGCTGAACCACACATAAGGATCCCTGCTGGCCACATATTGACTTAGAAAGCCACATGAGAACATTATCTATTTCGTATTGTATTTATATTTATTTTGTTTCCCAATTACATTTTAATCTGGTTCAGGCCATACGCAGCCTCTAGGCTGTGTGTTTGACACCTGGTTTAGGAGTGATATAGTGCTATACTTGTAGTCAGGAAGCCCTAGTTCAAATCACACCCCCCATTCTTATTCTCTCCCTGTGCAAGTCACTTAATCTGTCAGTGCTTCAGTTTCCTCATCTGTAAAAGTGAAAGTGGTTGGACTACATGTCCTCTAAAGGTCCCTTTTTAGCTCTAAATCTATAATCCTATGATTCTTTGGTCACACTAAACCACACCATTGGCCATTCTTCTCTCTTCTTTGCTGTTAAAATTTTTTTTTCTTTGAGGGGCATTGATTATTGGCTACCCTATTTTTAGACCAAGAGTTATTAACTCTTAACTATTAACTTGGGATCCCAAGACCCAGATTTCAGGGCATCTGTGAAGTTGTCTCTCTATTTTTCCACTCAAACTTATTTTTATTAACGTTTGGTTTCTTTTGTAAATCTATACATGTTATTTTATTCATTTAAAAACATTATTCTCAAAAGGAGTCCATATGTTTCATTCAAGTGCCAAAGGGGATAGTAAAGGGAAAAAAAGGGCTAAGGGGCTAAGGATTCCTACTTTGGACGGTGGTGAATGTCTTTTTTGGGTTACCTGGAGCCGCTAGAAATAGCTACATGCCTCTCTTCCACCAACCCATACCTCTTACATCAAGTCCTTTTTACCCAAGCAGCTTAGATTGGGGGAGGGGAATGTCTCATGCCAGTATGGCCTCCATATGGGTTTTATTGTTAAATTATAATCTGATGAGCAGTTTCCAAAGTATAAGAATGTTAGGTTCCGAGAACTTGAGAGCTGGAACAGATCTTGGCTCTGCCATTTACTGTGTGATTTGGGGGAATAATTCAGCTTCTTGGGGATTTAGTTCTTATTTGTAAAATGAGAATGTTAACTCAGTTTCTATTGTGCTTCTCAGCTCTAAATCCTATGACCTCTGATCTCAACCTCCTTACTTTCTAGAAGAGGAAACTGAGACTAACCAAAGGGAATAGATTTGTAATGTTGTTTTAGTCCTCTGCCAAATCCCTGTTCCATGGTTCTCATCACGTGATGTTCTCATCACGGGGAAGATACTCTAGGTTCTCAAATACTGTGCTTTGGGAATACCAGATCATACAGGTTCCACTAAGAAGAAAAGTCTTGGTTTATGGGCTCAGTGATGGACTGCATTGCATGTCTCGTCATTTAAGGTCTTAACCAAGTTTGGAGAAACTCATCACTAGGAAGGTGGTGGCCATGGAGTTGAATGTCTGCGTAAGCAGCAAACTCATGAAACTGTCTTTTGAGAGGCTGTGGTCCTGGTCAGTGGAGGGAGTTCCTGTGCTGCTGGATACTTGAGAAATATTGATTATTATTTTCAGTCTGATTGGATTAGATTTTCTGCATAAAATGATCTCTCCCCTTCATCTCTAGCATTCCTGGAATTGAGCAGGTAGTATTGATATTTTAAGGCAGGGCTTCTTAAACCATTTTTTGTTTATGGAACCTTTTGGCAGTCAGATGGAGCCTTCACAGGCCATAAAATAAAATACACAGAATTACAAAGGAAACCATTGATATTTCTGAAATATAGTTATCAGAATTAAAAAACAAAAACAAATAAGTCTGTGAACTGTAGCTGTGTGGTAAAGGAGTTCAGATAGGAATAGGAAACAGAGTGAGCTGGAGTTCCAAATTGCACTTGAATTGTTGAGCCTCTGAGAGTGTAAATGGCTGCTCAGTTTCATGCTAAGAGGGACCTAAGATTTGTGGGCTATTATGAGCTACATTTGCCATGGCCCCTTCTGCTAGCTGGGTTGACTTTTAACTCTATCATTTGCCATGAGCCTAAAGGAGAAGAGATGTGAATGAGGATAGCTTCAATGGCTCAGATAAGCTTCAGTGGATACGAAGGAAAGAACTTTTGATGGAGAAGCGAGAGAGGTGATGTTCTGGGTGATTTGTGATCTTGAGCAAATTAGACTAGATGGTCTCTAAGGTTCACTCAATCGCTTGTATCTGTGACTACCTCACAGGGTTATTGGGTACAGGAAAGATAATTGGTTCCAATTGGTCTTTTTGCTTCAAGTTTCTCCTCAAATCCTCTACACAGCTTAAGGGAAGCTTAACTTGTTTAATAAACTCTAGTGACTTCCTGTTGCCTCTGGAATAAAAAAATAAACTCCAGCTTAGCTTTTAAATCCCTCCACAACCTGCCCCCAACCAATCCTTTTAGCCTTGTTATGCAGTTATCCCTCTCCCCATTGCCCTCTATGTTCCTCGCACAATACTTCTCCCCATGCAGAGATGCCATGCTTTTGCACTCAACTGTCCCCCATGCCTGGCATGTATTCCCTTTTCCCTTCCATATCACATCATCTCTTCTCCTTCTCTGTGAAGGTTTTGCTGGCTGCCTTAATTTTTACTGCTCCCTTCCAAACCACTGCATTTATATATGTCCTTATTATCTGCCCTTTATAATTTAAGCTTATTATAAGTAGGGATTGTTTCATTTATTGGTATGCTGTATGGGTCTTATCAGTGCTTGATTGATTTGCACCCAGGTGGGGAATCTTCTTTGCTGGTATGATTTGCTTGCACTGAGATGTGTGCTATTCCTCTGTGTCCATATCTGTGTGTGTGTATACATCTTGATTTTAAGAACTCTTTGAACTCTTGGAACTCAACCCCATATTGTTACCTATAGTAGTGAGACCAGTGGTTCCCTATAACTCTTACTCATGTCACTATGAATTAGGTAACTTGGTATAGTAGAAGAGACAGTAGTCTCTTCGGTCATGAAAACTGGGTGTGAAAGCTAGTTCTGCTGTTTACTAACTGTGTGTTTTTGGGTAAGTCACTTTATTTTTTTTGACCTTCTGTGCCTTTATCTGCAAAATGGAAAGAACATACTTTGTACTACCTGACTCATAGGATTATTATGAAAAAAGCATTTTGTAAACCTTAAAGTATTATGGAAATGGGAAGTGATTAACACAAAGTTTTTCAGCCCTTGGTGCCAAATCATAAAGTTGAGGAGAGAGGGAGGTAATGATAGGAGTCAGTGACCCAGGCCCGGGGCCCAGCTACCCTCCATTGGAAGTCACAGCTAGGCGGAGCCAAGATGGTAGAGTAAGGGCAGGGACACCTCTGAGCTCTCCCCTAGAACCCTCCAAATACCTTTAAAAATGACTCTAAACAAATTCTAGAGCAGCAGAACCCACAAAAAGATGGAGTAGAACAAATTTCCAGCCCAAGGAAGTCATAGCTAGTCCTCCCTTTTTGATTAGTTATTCATCTTTTATTTTTCTTTGGTATAGCTCAGGCATGTTAACTCATGAAAACATTATGATCCCTGGCAGAAGAGTACAGCAGAGTTATCAGACATCGTGAAGGTACCATTAGTATTGTAACCATTGTCCTTCTAAGAGTACAGAGGGTTCTTTTGATAATGGTATGGGACCTTTTTACTCAGGTATATCAAAGTGCTTCTTACTAAAGAGAGAAATCTGGTGAATATGACGGGCTTCTAAAAGCATCACATAAATAGGATCGCTGCTACTGCAGTATTGTCTTGGTTAACTAGAACTCAGCTACTCAAAATCTCTATTTAATGGATTTTTAAAAGACAAATATTCCCTTTCTAGGAAAAAAAAGGGTTTATCACAGGAAAAGCTGCCATTAGCAATTTATATTTAAAAAACAAAGCAAAACAGAAGAGACCAACCAAGACACTTAAAAAACCCAAAACTTGAACCCCAACTCAAACCTTCCATGTTAGAAACAGAGGCTCTTAGACATAGAAGGAACTTGAGAAGTCCAGCCACCAGAAAGAGAAATTGAGCCCCAGAGAGGCAATTCCAGGTGACTTGTCCGAGGTGAAGCAGTGAGTTAATGGCAGAGGTTGGTCTAGAATTCAGGTGTCTCTTGATTTCCAGGCCTGTATTCTTTTCCCCATACCACATTCAGCCCCCATCTAGCCTCATCTTACCCACCTTTTCCCCTCTTCTCATCCTCATCCATATTTATATCAAGTGTCGACTATGTGCCAAGCATTGTGTATTAGGTGATGGGGATATAGCCAAGTGAAATAGTCTCTACCTTCAAGGAACTTATATTCTATTGAAGCATACAACATTTATTTATTTATTTTTAATTTTTAAACATTTTTTTATTTAAAGTTTTGAGTTTTGAATTCTATCCCTCCTTCCCTTTCCCCCTCTCTGAGATGTTAAGCAATCAGATATAGGTTTTACATATGTGCAATTATGTAAAACATTTCCATATTTGTTATTTTGTTCAAGAAGAGTTGAATAAAAGAAAAAAAATGAAAGAAAGAAAGTGAAAAATAGCATGCTTCAGTCTATATTCAATCAATATCAGTTCCTTCTCTGGAGGCGAATGGTATGCTTCATCATTAATCCTTTGAGATTGTCTTGGATCATTGTATTGCCGAGAATAGCTAAGTCATTCACAGTTGATCATTGTACAGTATTGCTGTTACTCTGTGCAATGTTCTCCTGGTTTTGTTCACTTCATTATGCATGAGCTTGTGTAAGTCCAGGTTTTTCTGAAATCTCTTATATATAGCGCAACAATATTTCATTACAGTCATATGCCACAGCTTGCTTAGCCATTTCCTAATTAATGGGCATCCCTTTGATTTCCAGTTCTTAATCACTACATAAAGAGCTGCCATAAATATTTTTGTACAAATAGTTTCTTTCTTTTTCGATGTCTTTGGGAAATAATACCTAGCAGTGGTATTGCTGGGTCAAAGGGTATGCACAACTTTATACCTCTTCGGGTATATCTAAATTGCTTTCCAGAATGGTTGGATCATTTCACAACTCCACCAACAGTTCATTAGTGTCCTAGTTTCCCATATCCCCTCCAACATCTAGCATTTTCCTTTTTTGTTATATTAGCCACTGTGATAGGTGTGAGGTGGTACCTCAGAGTCAGACAGCATATTTAGATGTGTACAGTAGATAAAAGAGGATTTGGGGGAAGGGGCTCAACAACTGGAGGATTAGGAAGAAAGCTTCATGTAGAAAGATGACTCTCGAACTGAATCTTAAAGGAGAGTTGGAGGTGACAAGCTTGTGAATACTAGCCATGGGAGACCTTCAGTCTAAAGGCACAGACAGTAGAGTGTGTAAGGAGAGGAGTAATTTAGTGTAATAAGACAGGAAAGGTAGACTGGGGCCAGGTTATATAAGGATGAGTTTATATTTGCTTCTGGTGTTAATAAGAGCTCTTGGATTTGTGTGTGTGCGTGTGTGTGTGTGTGTGTGTGTGTGTGTGTGTGTGTGTAGAAGGAGACAGATAGGAGACATATTATAGAGGGTGAAATGATAAGATTATGGGAAGGTTGAAAAGAGGGGGCAGTTTTGGGGAAAGAAGCTTGGACATGTTTAATATGAGATGAGATATTTGGTTGGAGATGTCCAGCAGAAAATTGGAGGTATGGGAGTGAGGAGGAGGGTTTGTGGAAAGAGAATCAATTCTATTTAGGAAGTGAGTGACTTAAGGTCTTGCATCAAGTTAGTCCTGTCTATTCAGAATTGTACTGAGTGTCATAAGCCCAAGGAGGAATGAAAACTAACTCATCTACATTTTAGGAAGAAAAGGGAAGCTGGGTTCTATTTTTAGTTCTTTGGCCATTTGTGTTTTTTTTTCCTCCCAGATTCTTGTATTTCAGTTCAATTCAGTATTAAATGTCTGCCATGTTCAAGACCTTGTGCTTTGTGGTAGCTGTCCTAGACTGTGGAGTATGAAGACAATGAGGAACGAATGGGATGAGTCTTCCAGTTCTTGGGAGGCTTCTTGTTCTGAGATCGGATTGACAACAGGGGTCATAGGAATTCTTAGGAATCTAGAGCTATTAGGGACTTTAGAGATCACTTAATCAATGATTAAGTTAGGAGGCCATGTCTGAGATGTGATGAGGGCCTGAGCCAGAGTTACGGAGAGAAGGCAGAAATGAAAAGACTTGACAATTGATTGGCTGTGTGGGGTGAGTGAAAGAGAGAAGAACTGAAGTTATGATCCTGGGATTCCAGAGGGATGGTGTTAGCCTGGGTAGGGGTAGAGGGTAACATTTAGCCTAGCCCCCTCATTGTATTGATAAGAAAGTTGAGATGCAGTTTGCTCAAGGTAATAAGCAAAGCTGGGATTTGAATACAGTTCCAAATCTCGTACCTTGAATGGACATCAAGTCATTCCCTCTCTGAACCTGGTTCCTCACGTGGAAAAAGGAGAATCATCATATCTGCCATACCTCACTTATAACAGCTTTATAGACTATCAATCCTTATAGAAAAGGGAGCTCTGATTATTATTATTGCTGCTTTCTGACAGATGTTTCCTGGAGACAGGAGAGGGACAGCGGACTTCACATGAGTCCATTGTGCTTAAGGCAAGGAGGGAACATATTGTCCTCTCTCTGGTAATTAACCACTTAGCTCATCACTCTGTGTACGAACAGCCACTGATCACTGAGGAATAGGGGAGAGAGTCCCAGGGAAGCTGAGATGCCAAAGGAGAAGATCCCTTTGAAGAGGAGTTCACTTTGAAGGCTTTTTCCTCCTAGAATGTCAAAAAGGAATCTTGAGCAATGGGAAAAACACAGACCCATATACCTTACTCATATTTCAAAACAGCGTATTGCCTCAGACTGGAAGCAGGAGCAGATATGAGAACCTAACGTTTTTCTATTAAAGAGATTTGAAAAAATATGTGAAACAATGCCACTCTTCTCTTGAATTTTTTTGAAAATATAGTGATTTTTCATAAAAAAGTTATTTATGTTTTTATTATTATGAATCTTGAAATGCTATAGAAGTGTGAGCTGTGACTGGACTATTGCGGTTATAGGGATATACTCTTACCTTCCTCTCTATTTTCCCTGAGAAGCAGCACAGATCAGACTTGCTGTCTACACTTCTGAATCAGATTACATTGTGATTAGGAAATGTTTGACAAACCAAATAAAAATATAATACAACATTGATCATGTTAATTTTGTCTTTTAAAGTCAGTATGTGGTTGAGATCCATTTGTCTTTGAGTTTAATAGGGGATCGAGAGCTGGCCTTGAAGCTGGAAAGACCCAAGTTCAAATATTATCTCTGACCTGTACTAGTCACATAATGTGACCTTGGGCAAGTCTCTTAACTCCCCAGTTCTCTATGAAACTTTCTAAGACAAGAAGTTGCAGAGGAGGTATGGATTTGCGCTGGTAGAGGGAGTTACCCCTTTTGAGAGTTCTCTATAGCAATGAAATTTATTAGAGATCTAGTCCCTATCCTTTGTCTGCTATTAGTATATGAGTAATAGAGACAAGTTGGACTGTGTGGTCCAACTGTGGGGCTTCCTGCCTAAGGACCTTATCTTTGCTGTGTTTCATATAGTCATAAATTTAGAACTGGAGTCCATCACTTAACAGGAATTTATTTATTGGAATATTTCAACAAATTGTTATGTGTATTATTATATAGAAGACACTTTAGAGATCATCTTGTCCAACCCCCTCATTTTACACAGGAGTACAGCTGTACATTTTTAGTAAGTTTCCTAGGGAACAGAAGATTAGCCTAACATCTCCTAGGGACAGTATTCGAGACTGGAGGGTGGGAGAGAGTAAAAGGGGAGCAGCCTTCTGTTTCTTCTTTTGGATGCTTATATTCCATTCTTATTTTTGAGAGGATTATAGAATCTGGTAGAGGATTGTAGAGGTCCATTTAGAAGTCCATGGAAGACCATTTCAGTGGGTCTCCTTTGGCCTTTCAGGTCCTCTCCTTTTTAGAAGCTGGAAGAAACTTTGGAGATAATATAGTCCAAACTCCTTATTTCATAGAGGAAGAAAAACAGTGGCCTGGAGACTTGGAATTGCCCAGTGTCATCTGAACCTAGAAGTAGACCCTCTTCCCCCTGCCCCCGCTGTTGTTCTCTGCCTTTGTCACAAAAGCCTCCAATGGCAGACAATCTGGTAGGCATGCTTGGGTTCTGGCTAGAGTCGAGAGTGTAGAGAATCATCAGGGAATGTGGTACTGATTGGGGTGAAACTTCCAGCTAAGGCATTTAGAAGTATGAAAATGGTCAGAATTATTCTGTAGCTTTTGGGGGTGTGTGTGTGTGTGTGTGTGTGTGTGTGTGTGTGTGTGTGTGTGTG